>NW_026578136.1:0-21940 GCF_029603195.1 Condylostylus longicornis | reverse complement strand
ACACTCAGAAGGCAGCATACACGATGGTAAGCGATTCGACGCACCAACGATCTGTAACGTTCCATTACAGGAGGGTTCTGTGAACAAATTTTTAGTTGACGATAAGGGAGTTCTAATTTTGATCATGTTTGGACTCCCTCCCGTTTATCATCTGGATGACGCGCTTAGAGGTATGGAAATCATAGAAACCAAATTATTGTACAAACGTGTTTCGTTTTCCAGCTGTAATGGCTGCGCTGCGAGTGGTAGACGGACTGAAGGATTTGGGACTCACCGCTGGAATAGGTGTAGCAACGGGCCGCGTCTGGTGCGGAACTGTCGGTTGCAATCTGAGAAAAGAATACACGGCAATGGGTGACACAGTCAACCTGGCAGCACGACTCATGGGGAAGGCGCGAAGCAATGAAATTAATTGCGACCTGGAAACGAAATCCCTGTGCGAGCGTGTAATGGATTTTCGTGCATTACCGCCAGTGAAAATGAAAGGAAAATCCAATCTTGTGCCTGTTTTCCAGCCGATGGGTCAGCTGAGACGACAAGCGATCCTCCAAACAACAACTGGTGTAAGTTTTTGTCAAGTGGACTTCAAGTATGCAAAAGTCCACTTGTAGGAACCAATTTCGACGTGGACGCGCTGGAAATACAAGCGTCGAGTCTACAAGCTCCTCTTTCCTGGATACGAGTATCGATCACCGATTCTCGATTTTGATAAACCGCCATTGGACTTTCCTCTCAAGTGCGGGCCGTTGTTGCCTTGGGAGTACATCGACCCCTGGTTGCCTTCTCTGAGACCGACAATCGATATTGGGGGCGTCGCTGTGATTGTAGGGAAGGAGACTGAGGGAGCCACAGATCTTGTCGAATACGTTTCACAATTGTCGAAAAATCTGGGGAGAAAGATTTTTTTGTGTAGTAATATGGTGAGTAATGTGCAACAAAGTAGCTCGAAGATAGAATTGGCTTCTAGATGGTTTGTCAAACTGTCTAAAGTCAGCATCAACATTTGTTGAAAGCGTTTTAGAAGATGACGATGTTTTTCTGTTATTTGTTTGTCGTCATTATGTGTAGCCGGATTCTACGTTTGTTAATATTGGAAATGTCCCTCTCCTCGCTTGGAGAAAATTATGTACAGAAATGATTACGCAGTGGAGATGGTCACCAGCAAGGGACACGAAAGGATATTCAAAGGTAGATCGTGACAACTCAGTTTATGGACTTGCGAAAGAGCTGATTCATCCTTTGTTTCACTGGTAAGGCTTAACTGAAATTCTATGGTGTACAATATTTTGCAGGCGTCTTCATGAGATGAAATCTGTGATTAATGGTCTGATGCTTCCATATGAAGTACCCGAGAATCAGTTGTTACATCAAGAAAGGGATAAGTCAGCATTCAAATCAAGGAAAGCCATAATGAAACATGGACTTGGGAATGTCTTCAAGAAAGCGTCCCATTTTGTTGCGGCTCTGAAGCGAGACGACCATTCATTAGATTGTACGTTAGGAATGGCAACCAGCTGATTCAATCTCCCTCCTTTCAGTGTCTGATGATGAAACTAAAGATGACGACCGGTCAAAGTCTTCGAACCCTTATCTCCCCTCCTTCACGAATCAATACGATGAGCAATCACTAGCTCCTGTTATTTCTAGTCTCGTTAATGGATTTTCGATGTATGAGTGTACGGTTGTTGTCCTACATGTCCGATCCGGAACGTCGTTGTTCGCCTCAGTAAGTGATCGAAAGTTTCAACTCGTGTAGATTCAAACATCTGACGGACTGATTTTCCTTTTAGATGGATAGCGAATCGTGGAAAGTCGCGCGGCTCGTGGGAAGAGTGGCCATGATGCGACGTCGTCGGAAGATCGAGCTTGATACGAAAGAATTGAAAAAATGGCGTCGCAAACATTCACGCGGCTGTCTGTGGTGTCGCGGGACGCCCGAACCCTGGCGCAACTTAAAGGGAGACCCTTGCTATCCGCAGTGGACGGCCAAATGCAGGCCACCACCCTCGAAATACTTTCCTCCATTTGTTTTTGTCCTCGTGTGCAGGTAAGACTTTGAAGTTCTCTTGATCTCGATTTGTCTGTTCTCATAGTGAAATGACGGGCCATGTTCCAGAACAACAAGAAATCATCGAATGGGCGAGAGAATCAGGTTGTTTGATTCAGATGAGTGAGTTGTTGAGATTTTTCGATTATGATGATGACTTGTTTGCTCCTATCAGGAAGATTATCCCCCGTGGAAACTGGTTCCTATTTGGCACATTGTCTGAATGTGAAGCGATTGTCACTTCCCGATGAATTGATTGAATACGTTTATCGGATATCTGCAGGAACACCAAAGTATATTTATTTGACAGCCCGGCAATTGCTTGATGAGCAGGCAATCCTCATTGAGGAAGTCGGATGGGGGGTCAGAAATCTGAGCAAGAGAGATGCGATCTTAGAACGAAATGGAAGCATCGTGAATTTGAATCTCCATCCTCCAAAGCCTTCGCTTAGCTTGACTCATCCGATATATGATGCTGCAGCTGAAGCGTTGAATGGGACAGAGAGGAAGGAAGACTTTGTTCTGAATGCACAAGAATTGACAGGGACGTTGAACATACCAGATGATGCTGCAACGAGCGCAGATGATAGCGAACGAGGTGAAGATGAAGGAATCGATAAGTTGTATGGCGGAAGATCAAAATGCATCACCGTGTACAAGTTCAAGCAACGGATGCAGGTTGAAAAACCAGCAACAACAGGACCAACAAGAGATCTCACAGCTCGGCGTCCGAGTGTTGTCTCGTCTGCTGGAGATCCTCGACAACAGAGTCCCAAAATGAAATTAGCGATTGATGAATTGAAAGTCTCAGAAATCATGCGCGTTGACCCGAGCAGCGATTGTGAACTGATTGACGGGGTATTTGTGAGACGTCCGAAACGCTCCAGAAAACGAAGTTCGAGTACGAGTTGGGACAACCAGGACGACGAAGATGAAGAAGGCTTAAGAAAATCAACAACTGAAGAATACGATGCGAGAGGGCTCGACGGCAAAGCTGATGATGAGATTTTGGAACATCGTGCTGCTTTCAAGAAATCTTACCGACAGAGAACGGACTCTCTTCTGCGTTATGGACGTGCGAAGTTCGAAGCCCCAGTAAGAGATTTGTACACAACAGAGCGGGGCATAGATGACACGCTGAAAGAACCAGATTGGGAATCAAGTGGACATGATTTCCGAGATCGCGTTCATCCGATAGTGAGAAGACCATTCCTTCCTCCAGGGCCGGAAACTCTTTCAGGGCGCGCAGCTCAACTTCTATTCAAACCTGATCTTGCCGAACCGTTTGAAACCAGTTTTGTGTGTCAAACGCAAGGCAACAGATTGGAAAGGTTAGGCAGCAAGGAGAACTCATCAGGACCATTAACGACAATGCCACCGAGACAAACTCTTGAAGAGCAGGATAAAGAGATCAGAGTGCGCGTTATAAAAGACTTGAAGAGAGTTCCGTTTGTTCCCGAACTGGTGAGTTTCTATGAAGAATGGATTCTATGAAATTGTTTGATGAATGGATTCGTTTCAGCGTGCAGCTGCAATGTGTTTGATGGAACGACTCGAACCGGACGAGCAACTAGCAGCCAAAGTCGCGAGCGTCTTTCCAGTGGCATTCACAGGTTTCGAGCTCCAAGCTGTTTATCCCCGACCGATGACCCCTGAATCGTTAGTGTCTATGAGGCGCATCTGTAGCTGATTGATTGTTTCAGATTCCAAAGAATGATCGATAATCTCATCAAAAAAGAAATGCTAGAGACGTGTGAAGCTCCATCTGAAGATCAACTCCAAGAACTTGACCTCGTCCCTCTTCAACCAAGCGACGCACGGGCTGCCGCTATTGCCCAAAAAGAACAAGCAAGACAACGGAAACTGAAGAAGTCCCAAGACAGCGATGAAGCTAGCTGTTCGTCTAATGACTCGCTTGTCTCAGAAGTTGGGCCCGTACCCAATCGATGGGGCGTGGATGACGATGGAAATCCCCTCTTCTACCGTTTCACAAGTATCGCATTCCAACACGTGAGAATGAAAAACTGAAAAGCTAGCATATGGGTGTGTTTCAGGTTGTCGCTGATTTGTTAATGTCAGCTGAGCGAAATTTCCTTGCCCGTATTTCCCGCAAGGTGATTTGTTTTCGACGGACTTACGGTTTAGGCTTTTTGATGAAACAAATTAATGCTAAGCTGATCGATAGCCCGATGGACACCCATGAAGATCCTGAAGAAGAAGAAGAAGTGGAGGACGCGCCAACCTAAGATGATAAATGAAGAACCAAAACCAAGTGAAAGCGTGTATTTTGTGTCCAGGTATTCTCATCTAACATTAGCTCCAATATGATTAAATGGGGAATTCACGTCATTCATCATTACTAGCTCCAGTCCACTATGGGTAGCCGTGCCTGAATTCCAGCACAAATCAGAACCAGTATTAAAATTCAATGCACATCATCTTCACATTTGACCAGCTGAACGAGATGTTTGTCACTCCATTCAATAAATCGCATGGAAAATTCTCACGATCACATCCTTAAAAAAAACCGTTCCTTGTCGTCCTCATCAACCGAGTTCAATCTCCTTGCGAAGAACTACCTTTCCTCGGTCGAACTCCCTTTATCTCCACAAAACGGGAGGGAAAATCTTCCTCTTGATGTAGCGCCCACGAGTTTATCAGCCGTTTCAACGCTCGATCTGCCCAGCTCTGAAGCCCAAGACTGCGCCTTCAATTTGGCCCCTCTTGTTATGTCTGGTTTGTTCCCTGATGCTGTTGGAGAGACTGAGCTGTCCTCGCTGGCCCCGCTTCTAGATGGTGGAGGAAAAAATCCTGATGGTCTTGAAACCAGCTTGGGGCCAGAGCAACCACCATCGCAGCCTTCAGGATTTCTTGAGTTTCTCAGGCGTCTTGGATGGATAACGATTTCTACTATTTTTCAATTTGGAGCTCTTGCAGGCGATTTTTTGGCGTTGCAAAGCGGCTGGTCCCCAATCTGGATAACGACCGGGACTCTAATCATTCAATTAAGTTCAATTTTTCTTGCTGAATTTTATCACGAGGGAAGACTGGAATCTGCTAAGCGGAAGAAGCCAACAAAACCTTCAGCGGATGATCAACCAGCCGATTGGATTGTTAACAGCGGAGTGAATGCTAGGAGAGATTCAACATTCTTGGAAGGAGTTTGCCTCAACTCAGCTGCTTCCCTTGAATTTAATCCTGAACTCGTCGACATTGTTCTTCCGTTGGCGTTCCTTTACTTCTTAGCGTCCTTTGTTCCATTGACGCTACTGAAAACAAGCCTAACTGAAAACGGCATCTGCGATTCAATATCCTTATTGCCTGCGGTGGCGACTGGAGTTGTCGTTCTAACCACTCAGTACATCAGGGCAACATCAAGAAAATCATTACCTCAATACATCGCGGCAGGTTCATCATCCACACAACTGACACTGAATGCTCAAACAGCGCCGAGCATGATGATGATATTGGAACAGCCTGAATCCTCGCAAGCCTTCTACGAGATGTCCAACTCACCCTCAAACCAGTACTTGTTCTCTGAATACGAGCCACCAATAACGACTTTACACTTGCCGAGAAATTTTGGATTGGTCGCATTATTGCAGGAGTTTTTACAGGAATTATGTTTGTACATCTCCAGCTCTTTCAAAGCTCTATTTGGCGCCTCGGAGACACCACACATTATCATGCTTCTCATTGGTTTCATTGGTTTTGCTAAATTGCAGCTTTCTGCGTTCACAATTGTTCTATTATTTGCTCATATTGTAGTTTCGGTTGTACTGAAGCGAATCATCAACTCCCAAGTTTCAACATTTCTTCTCCGTCATCACCGACTTTCTTTTGAATTTCATTTGGTCATGGTTGAATCAGTTGTTTCTATTCTCTTTCTCCTTCTCTCGTTGAATCAGTTTTTCATAGAATCGTTTTTCCTTTCCGATGTATTAATTTGGAAAGTCACTAAACGGGGTTCCCTCACCTCTCTCCAATTTTTCACATTCTTCTTTTGTATCATTATCCGTTTAGCCTCCCATGCCATCAACAATGGAATGGTCAAATATCCTCAAGAAGATTTTCTTTCTGAACATCCAACATCTCCAACCTATTCCTTGATATCCCTCCCCCCCGGATTCACAACTGCTCCAGTTCTTTCGAACTCTTCCTTGGCTGAAAATGCAAATCGGAGTTCTTCTATGAATCTCGCTGAAGACATTCGCTACAAAGACGGTCTTGCAAAATTCAGATGGGCGGAATTTTGTTCATTGGCGCTTTGGTTTCTCATTGCAGAATTTGCACGTGTCATTTTTGACGTCCTTTCTCACCGTGGAGTCGGCAATTTCGCAGGAGTTATCAACCCCTTCTCTACAGCGCATCTCCATCAAATTAAAGCGCTAATGGTTGAACACCAAACTGCTTATCGTCTCTTCTTGTCATTTCTGTTTCTTCTTGGTCTTCTTCATTCTGTCGTCACTCGAAATCAAACGGTACAAACCCCATCAACTTTGGATGACGACGAGTCCGCCCCAATCGAAATGATCCGGTGTGAAACATCCCAGAGTGCACCAGACCCTCCAAGACCTCTACCATCAATTATCCGTGGACGTTCGAAACATGTCACATTGCCACCAGAAATGGAAAGTTTTCCAATCGTAGAACCGGACAATCTCTACTGGCCCAGTGACGGAGTGCGTTTCGCTCTTCCGAGACTCAATTCGGGAAAATCAGAGGTATTGAACGCGACGCCTACTGAACCAGAAGATGACGTTGGGCTTCTGAGGATGTCGACGAGAGGTAAGCAGTAATATGCATACCATTTAAGTCATCTCTCAATCTCAGCTGAACATCAACGAGGGTCAGTGATTGATGATAATGAGTCGTTCTTGGAGCTTCTGTCAAGAGCCACTAGCCTGGAGAAAACTCCGAACTTGCTAGGAGATGAACCTGATGAGGATACTACTACGTTCATCCGAAGTGACGTCAAGGGAGAGACATTGAGAAGTGAAACGTAACCAACGAATGAGATTTTGAATCAAAATAAAGAAATATTGTAGCAGTGCTTGTTGATGGCGGATTTTTACACCAATGAGAGCTGATTATTGCAATCAATTGGCGATAATAACCAATAAAAAAACAGAGATATTGGAATTGATGTCGTGAAGGGAGGAGGGGGAGGGGAATAGTAGCGAGGGAATTCAAAAAGTGAAAAGTTCACTTAGATGAAAATTCAGTTGGGGAGAGGGAAAGATATTTAGGAAGATGAAAAATATGGAGATCAGCGGTTTCGACGAGGAAGAACTCGTGAGCTTTCCGACTGCTTCTGCTGTTTTCCAGATTTATATGTTTCCGACGCAACATCGTAGCTCAGCCCCGCAATTGCTGCCGCTAAATGCATTTTTCCGTCAGATTTTTCTGAACTGTGTTGTTCATTCCGTTTCAAAATCTTTACATGCTTGACTGGCTGTCCCAACCGCCGCGTTACACCGGGATCAACTGCTTTTTCATCCTCATGCTTTTTTTGCGGGGATGTACGTGGCTGGACATCACTCTTTTCTTCTGATCCAAACATGCTGAACTCCTTTGGCAACTCTTTCGTCCCAGGCTTCAGTCCTCTGGGCGGCCTTCCTGGAGGGGAGATAGAGTCCCTTGTCGAAAATCCAGGTTCTTTTGTAGAAGAGTCTCGTTGATGATGATGATGAAGCCATGAATCCTCATCCTGTTTCCTTGACGGCGTCGAAGTTCGCCATTCTGGAGAGCGATTGAGCCTTCGCGTCGGTCGTTGAACGCCAATCTGTGATGCTAAGGCATCCGCAACAGGATCGTGTCTTGGAGGAGAATGTTGACGAGGCGCAATTATTGGCGCATGAGGCGTGCGCTTCATGATTTGTTTGGCTTGTGGCTTCGCGCCCTCATCAATCCTGTCATCATTATTCATGTCTGGAACGCTTGACGTTTTATTCATCCAGCTCGTTTTCAGACTTCCGGCTTTCCCAACTTTTGGGGAGTCTGCGGGTTCGCCAGGTTGAGCGTCAGGACGCCATAGAGATCCTCGGGACTTCGACCATCCAGAAACCGTTGGGGGCGGGAGTTTGGGACGCACCTTACCTGGAGGTGGAGGGTAGGGGGGGGAGAAGGAGGGGAGAGATCTTCTCATTCGACTCAGTTCGGTCTGTTCTCCATGGAGGTGATGAAAGCTCAGATGGACTCCCATGACGAGCATTCCACTCTGAAGGCCCCTCGATCAATTCTTGATCAGCAGATCTCCCTGGACATGGTAAAGCTGGAGGGAGTAAATCAGCTGGACGACGGAGCGGTCTGGGTCCTTGATTTTCAGGAGAACGGAAAAAATAAACTGAAGGTTGCGTTGGGGGGGGAATCAATGTCGAATTAGGGAGACATTTTGACTCTTCGAATGAAGTTCGGCGGCTCAATCTTCCTGGCTGGAGCGGCCCATAAATAGAAGCGTAAACCGGAGGAGGGACGGGAGCGAAAAGTGGATCTAAGAGGAGAACCAGAAATGATGAGAAGAGGAGATTAAAGAACAAGTACCTTCATAAAGACGATGAGATGGGAAGGGTTGCAGCTCTGAGCTTGTTGCAGTCAAAAGAGAAGTCGATTTGGCAGGGCGTTGAAATGAAGACTGGGACTGTTGTCTCCTAGTCTCCATTGAATTGTCAATCGATTCTTGAGGAACGTGTGTTTCACCGGAGTATTGTTTTTCAGCAGTAATGATAGGAGTGTGATAAAGATGCTCTTCTCTTCTTCGTTTAAAACTGGAATCTGAACTTGAAGCTGATCGCGTTCTCTGAACCACACCTGATACATCTGTTGCTGCAACACGCTCTGACTCCCTGATGTCAGTCGTCACTTCATCAGATAATAATTTTCCAGGGTGATACAGAGGAATTGTTGATTCTGGGACAGGACAAGACGGGGGATGGTGACGAGAAGAGGGCGGTTCAACGGGTGCACGATGAGAAGAACAGGAATGCGCTTTAATTTTTCTTGTGGTGTGTTCCGTATGTTCCGCTAATAGCGAAGGTAACGGAGGCGCTTCATGGCGTAGAAAACCTCGACGATGCTCATCGCTGAATGAAAGACTACCGTCACCACATTCCAGCCACTCAGACGGTCGATCTCGATTATCCCCGTCTTGCCTTTTGAATGGTAACAACGATCGACTTGAGGATGACGGAGAAGAAGGAATCTCCGATACAGTTCTACGATGACTATCAAATGATCGTTGCTCATAGCCTTCGACTCGCTTTATTCCACCTATTTCGGTCTCATAATAGGTCCGACTGCATAACTCAACAGATTGATGAGTCGCAGAATTTTCCTGATGATGAACTGCGTCTGGATAATATGGGACCGGGAGATCTATTGATGTCTCCGCTATGTACTGTTTGAGACTCCATCCTACGACGTCGTGCTGCCACGCATTCAGAAATGGGTTTTGGGACATGAGAGCAGCCAATCCTGTAACGTCTCCTAGTGCGTCGTGGCCATTAGGCATGTGACGATGGAAAATGTCGTGATAGAGAGTCTGGAGCTTGTGGCTTCGGCGAGGATGGTCTCCTGCGAGAGAAAACATCTAGTTCAACGTCCCACGTGGTCTCTAATATGTTCTAATGAAGTATTGCTACCGAACTAACCATCCCATTGCAGGCGACGAGAGAGAATCACGGTGTCAACGATTCCGGCGACGCCAACCTGGAGAAGAACGACGAATATGAAAGAAGTGAAGTGACAAATCGACGTACACTTTCTAAAAAACTCCCAGGAGACTGTCCCAATTTTGTAAATTCTTGTGCAAATAATAACGGTAGATCATAGCGATTTCCGTTATGCGCTACAAACCAAATGGGACAATCTTTGTATGCGCGCCGGGCTGATAGAATCCAATCCCTCCAATCCACTAGAGCTTGATAAAGTGAGACACCTGTTTACAGCAATCAATTATAGATAACGAACAACAAGACCGTACCGTATTCATCAAGAAACGTGTTGGTGATTCCGGTGAGTTCAACAACTGGTTTGGGAACGCTGCGATCTGTATAGACGTAACGATTAAACTCCTTCTCCGGAGAGCCCTCGACCATCTCCCATCGACCAGGTCCCAAATGTTGACTCGTCGCGGCGACAGTCGATCCCAAGGGGGGAAATCCTTGACGCGTCATGAAGTCGTCGTCTGGTCGTCTGTTGGTTGGAGAGATGGCCGGTTCATTTGTGTCACGTCCGAAATGAAAGCGACGACAAATACATGCGATCTGCGTGATGTCGTCTCTTTTAACGTCAAGCCCAGTTGCTTCCAAGTCCCAAAAGAAGCACAAAACTCCAGATGATGTGCGTGGTGGGGGCAAAGTGAATGGAGCTGCTACGAGATGATGTTTATTGGGACTCGCAGCCAAACAAGCGTCTGCAGTTGTGAAGCATTCTACAGTCAATCGCCCCTCGTTCATCATTTTGGCTTCAGTTGCAGCGCGATACAAGGGAACTGCATCTTGTTTTATGACGCGATCCTCGGCTTTCTCTAGTAATCGGATGTTCGCAAGGGGAATGCTTTCCTTAACAGCGTTGACAGTTTCTGATCTGATCCGTTTACCATCCATGCGACAAAGATGGATGCTGCAGACATCTGAAGAAACGGTCAGGATTTCGCCACGCTGTCCTTCGTGCAAATCTTTACGCCCGCCGCAATCAATGATCTCAACTTGATCCCCAATAGAGAAGAAATAATCACTCATCACTTGTGCGTCTGTTGTTGTTGTTGTCTCCGTCGTTGTGATCAGACGTCTATCATCACCATCTGATATCAGACCTCCTATATTTGGTGGTTGCTCGATTTGCTTCTCTTGAATCAGCCTTCTTTTCACATTGCGTGGGTGCATTTCCGGCAATCCAGCATCAATTTCATCATCGCGATCGTCATTCGGTAATGCGGATGCTTCCCTGTGCTGAACTTCATGCGTTCCATAACTGCTGAACAGGATTCCACCACTTCTTTCTTCTTGCGTATCAATCCATCTTGATGCCGTGTCTTGCTGACAAGAGACTGGTAGAGACACAAGCGAGGATGGGACGGATGGAGTTAGAGATGGATGGCGATCCTTGGTATAGATTCCCCAATCGCTATGATGTCGAGATTTTGAATCGAGAAATCGAGTCACCTCCGAGGAATGACGATGTGCTGGGCGGGACCCTCTTGGGATCAAGGCTTCGTTCTGGACACAATTTCTAAGACGTCCTTCATATGCATTTAGATCAGAACCATCAAGTTCGATGAGTGGTCGCAACAAGCTGCGTGATGACGATTTATGACGTTGATTCATTGCATCAATCGACGTCTCTCTTCTGTCGATAAATTCAGAATCGCTGTGACATCGTTTATCCTCTTGAACGCGTCCCATGATTTCCCGTTGCCGATTATTTTGAAGTGATCGGTTGCCGTCTTCAGAGATGTTTGAACAAAGAGAGAGATCATCAGTTCTCATCCACCACTCCGCTCCACCGATTGCAATAGACGCTTGGGATCCTTGTGGACGGTCAGAAGACGCAGGACAGAAGTTGTCTTGGGCGTCACTTCTCTCATCTGGGAACGATTGGAAGATGGACAAGCCGTAGCACGACAAGCCGACATTGGGATGGGATGACGACATGATGTGACGCGATTTCAAGGATGACGAATGAGGACGTGAAAAGGGTGGTAGAAATGTTGAATGCATGGGATTGCGCCGATGCTCAGAAGATGTTGCAGTCGTGAAGGAGGACGGAGACGAATTCGAGGAAGCTGTCAAGTCGTTGGACTCCGTGACATGGTCACGTCCATATTCTCCGTTGCCAAGATCGGTCGGTCTCAGAGAGGGGGAAGGATCTCGGGGAAAGTTGCCGACTAAATTTTGAAATCCAAATGGTTGATGGGGAGAATCAAGAATGACAGGAGGGTTGTATTGGAATTGAGGAGAAATCCGGAGATAGAGAAGCGAAAGAATCAGAGAATAAGATTGACGGAAAGGGCAAACATGCTGGACATGCACTAGAACATCGAGATTAACGTCCTTCTCGCAAAGGGGGTCGCAGGTGCTCGAAGACATCGCCATCTGGGGTTGGAGGCAAATAGACTTCTTCGATAAATTCTCCATAAGAGGAAGGAAGCCCGAAGAGCGTCGTGAGAAGTTGATTATGAGGCGAAAAAGGCGGACAAGGCAGTCCATCTTGACAAGGCGAAGAATTTCCTGTGGTATTAATGAGTGGGACCGTCGCCGGGATGTTGTCCAGTGACGTCTCTTTTCTATTCACTCCTTTTTTGTCAGGTTTCTTTTTCTTTACAGCCGAGACAAAACTGACATCTTCATCCTCAGATTCCTTTCGATTAGAAGCTGCATTCGGTTCCAAGCTTATCACGACTTGAGTTGTTGCAATTGATGAGTTCTCTCGAGTCGCTGAACTGCCGCATAATACAGGAGAATGAGTTGGGAAGTCTTTATCTCCCTTCCTGAAATCTGACTCGTTTGAACCCTCTGCTGCAAACTGGTATTCCTCGTCAAAACAGGAAGTCTGAAACACCTGTTCAGTTTTCCAGGTAGCGAGCCCTGACTGGTCCAATTCACATCTGACTTTGAGCTTTTGCGCGGTAGTGGAGGACGTGGGGGTAACGGAAAATCTCTGACTTAGTTGATCGATGAAAGATGTAACCGCTTCAGTCACATTCACTCGTAATGCTCCGAAACTGGGGGATCGATACGGGGAGAACTCCACGGTAGTGTTTCGTATCAGGATAGCAACTCGACGACAGTCAGTGGAAACAGACCCCTGGAGCAAACAAAAATCTCTGGAATTACTAGTTTGAGCTGAGGAATCTTGATGGTGCTGGTATTGTCCAGCATGGATATAAAGAAGCTTTCGTGAGCCCTGATTTTGCGAATGATGGTGATGAATAGCGGTTGCAAGAGCTGTCAGTTGCTCAGCGCTGCACAAGGGCGAGATCGTAAACCAGGAAGTCCCCATATATGGTTAACGGCACTGGAATTGACGGGGACAATCCGGAACCGGACTCCTGTATCTCATTTTTCGCTGAATAATAATTGAACTTTTGATGTTTCTGCTGTTCTTCATTCATTCATCAATTTCATTTGTGAGTTACGAAGAAGAATGAAAATTAGAAGGACTGGGAAGATCTGATGTCCTGGTAAGAGGCTACTTGTTGTTCCCCCAAATGAAGCTTCACATTAATTCCGTCGTCACATGAAGCTGTAGGTATTGGCGCCAACGAGTTTCTGTCACGGCAGATCGAACAGGTCCAACAGAAATGCTAGTGTCTGATGAATATTAAGTCGGAGTATTTTCCCGAAAGGAAACTGCAAATCCTCTTTCAGATTGCTTTTGATTGACTTCAAAGATCGACGATGACGCAGGCTTTGCCTCGGACTCGTGGAACTTCTTTTGACAGTGATGATGCGAGAAATATGGAAGCTGGGTCAGTCAACAGCGGTGATTCTTATTCCTACCGCTCTAAAGGTGGTTACAAAAGGGTCGCGACATCAGAGGAACCGCAAACTGAGCCACCTACGCAATCTGTTGGCTTAACTGTTATCAGCATCGCATTCTATTGCGCAGTTTCTCTGTCTATCGTTTTTTTCAACTCCTTCCTCTTCGGCTGGTTCATTTATCCAGTTTTCGTCAGTTTTGTTCAACAAGTACTTGGTCTTATCTTATTTGTTTTCTTCGCATTCCTTGGTCAATATTTTTCCCCATTCCGTCATTTTCCTTACACCAAGCCCAACTGGGCCACAGCAAAGCGGGTTCTTCCTCTAAGTTTAAGTTTTGTAGGCATGGTCGGCCTGGCCAATATCTGCCTAAAGTTTGTCCAAGTCGCTACTTATCAAGTTGCTCGCAGTCTCACCATCTTCTTCACAATGGCTCTATCGTATCTGATTTTAAAGGAAACTCAAAAACGGAGAACAATGGCAGCTTGTGGTGTTATGGTGTTGGGTTTCATAATCGGTTCCCTCGATACAAGCACACTGTCGTTCAGTGGCGTTGTAGCCGGTGGCTTTTCATCCGCATTTCAAGCTTACTACAACGTTGCAATCAAGAAAACTTTGCAGCATACCGACAACGACCCGAATCTTCTTCTTTACTACAATCTATGGTGGTCGTCTATTTTGTTCATTCCTGTTATTTTCATTTCCGGTGAAGCGGGAGTATTCTCCGCGCTCCATTTCAGTGCAACAAATTCAAAATTCTACCATCAGTGGAGCGCACTGCTTCTCAGCGGTATGTTCAAGAATGATACATTCAAAGTTGTCTTCTATCTTTCCAGGCTTTCTTGCAACCGCAATGAATCTCGCCTCCTATTGGTGTGTTAAAGCCACGTCTCCCCTGACTTTTAATATTGTTGGATTCACAAAGTCGCTCGTTCAATCTGTTGGTGGAATTGTTGTTCTCGGAGATGTTGTTTCTCCCCAATCTCTTCTAGGAATTATTCTCTCATTGTTTGGTTCTGGCTGGTATTCTTTTGTAAAGGTTCAAGAGTCCAACCACGCCAATAAACAAGCCGCAGCTGCTGCTTCAGCGCAAGTTGAGTTGCAGCATCGTTCGGTGGATCTCGAGAAGGCTTTGGAAGAAGAATTGGCGCTTGCTTCAGATCAGCACGAACCTTCTCAGCCTTTCCGTGATGCTGCAAAACCGACTGTTATTGGTTCTCTCCAATCCGAACTTGATGATGGCTGCACAGTTTCAACCACCAGCGGACCATCCGGTATGTTGATATTTTGGTCTCAATATCAAGTTGTCTGTTCAGGCGGTCTCCCCCACAGTACATCAGATCTTCTCACATCACCGTCTGTATTTCGTAGAGGTGGAGTCATGAGTCCCTCACATGAATACCAGACACCCAGCACAGCCAAGCGTTCCCAAATGTCCTTTGATGCCTCTCCGATGGGAAAGGACGGAACTACCCCAAGTGAGGATGCGGATTGTTGAAGCATCAACTACTACCAATTGATTTTCAGAGCCGTTGCCGGGACGATCCCTCGGACTTTCTCTTCTCGGATTGTCAGAAAGAAGCATCGTTGAGACGCTGTCTGATGAAGCGGAGAAAAGTAGGTTTTTAATGTGAAACACATGTATTTATTTTTTTCAGATTTTTTGAATTATCATGAAGAGCTTCAGCCAGTGACAAAAGTCGATTAAGTATTTTTTCCTATAGATTTCTTCCTTTTTAGCACCATTCCTCATAATTTTCTACACGTTTTGATTTCTTCCAGCTCCAGATACAATTCGTTTATCTCGCTTATGTATCTCTGAGACGACAAACAAGTTGCTAAACTCTCCTTGCTTCTCATTTACATTTTTCACGTCGTTCCGCTTCAACTTTAGCGTCGGAGTGAGCAAATTATTTTCTACTGTGAATGGTTCATCCACTAAGCGAATCGCTTTTACTTTTTCGAATCCTTTGAGCTTCGTCTCAACAGCCTTCATTTGCTACGAGGACATGATACCAATGCAAACCATTGCACACCGACCTCTAGAACAGCAACTTTCAATTCATCACTGGCCATTGCACTCTCAAGAGAAATATTTTTGGATTTCCCCCACTCCTCCACAGCAACTCTATCCGGCACTATGATCGCTACTAGGGAGTCCTATCGGGGCAAAAGATCTAGAACACTCAAGAAAATCATTCCGCTTGCCTTTGATGAGTATCCAAACACAAATGCTTGATAAATCAAAGACGCTTGTTGATACACTCCTATCGTGACTCAATTGTTATTTGATATCAATCGATTTCACTGACCTTCGACCTTCTCAGGTGCGACATATTCTCCTGAATGATGCAAATGACACTCTTTTATATCTTTGATGATTACCTTGGGACAACTTGAATAGATTCTTCCTTCTGTCGATAATCTTCATTGCTCCATTGGGCAGCATTTCTCCAATATCTCCAGTATGAAACCTGAACATATAAATTCACCTGAACAAATATTATTACAAATTACCATCCATCACTCGAAAATACTTCTTTGGTCAAGGCTTCCCTTCGAAAGTATCCACAGGACATTCCAGGCCCGCGGAGGAGGATCTCGCCTCTGCAAAATGGATGAAGATGGAGTGAATGGTTGCTATCACCTGGCAGGATCACCCAACGGATCGCAATGCATCTCGGGCACCGCTTCTAATGTGAAGCCGAAGTATGGCAACACAAACCCCTGCGGCCATACACAAGATTATTGCGGTAGAAGGCAAAGTAGTTACCACGTGACCAGTTTGTCTTTCAAATGGTCGCGTAGCGAAAGTTGCTCCTAGAGTCTCCGTCAACCCGTAAACTTGAATTATGGGACAACACAGAAGAACTTTGAGACGTTCTTCGATTATTGAATCAATTGGAGCTGAACCAGTGAAGCAATAGCGAAATCGATGTCCCAAAATAGCGCGACAATGATGAAATATCAACTGACGGAGAAGGGAATGTGGGAATGTGGGATTATCGATGTGAAATGGCTTACAGGGTCCCCAAACAAAATGGTATGGTGATCCAGTTCGTCGCAGATTCTGCAATTTGACTTCAACTGCGAAATCAAAAAGGACTCGTAACCACCACGACTGTTTTTGTTGCCATTGCATAATTTCGTCATGGACTCGGTTTAGGAGTCTAGGAACCGTAACAAGAAAAGTTGGCTGAATTTCCTGCAGGCTGCGATGAAGATTGTTGACTCCTGTGCAAACTTTCGCAATAGCAACGCCCCGGGAGAGCAACAGCATCGTCACAAGGCCCCCCAAAATGTGAGCCATAGGAAGATATGAAGCGTGCATGTCACCCTAGAGAGACAACAATCTTCTGGAAGGTGTCACGTGATGATACCTGTCCCAATACAAAGAATGGCGAACTGAATCCCGACGATGTGAACGCTTTCAATCCAAGAACAATCGACCGATGAGTTGCAATCACGCCTATGATGATTCAATGTGTTCCGCTTCGTCATGGAAAAATTTACCTTTCGGGGTTCCAGTTGTGCCTAGGAAATAAGCGCAATAAGACGCGAAATAAGAAAAGCACGATGAAGCGAACCTGATGTATAGTAGAGAACGGCGACATCCTCGGGAGACACATCGACTGGATGGAGCTGTTCATTTCGTCCAGAACGAACGAGCTCCTCAAATGGATAAAAATTCAGCTCTGGATCCTTCGCTTGAAATTTTTTAATTTGATCTAAAAGTCGTTGTTCTTCATTTGATCTCTTTGTTGAGTCTCCTTTCAACAATTGTTCATCAAACGCGACCCCTTCTCTTATTATGATAAAATTCTTAACATTCGGCATTGAAGCCAGCAAAGGCTTTAAAGACGTTTCCCATAATTCAAATGAAACAACAATTGAAGTCATGAGTGTCTGATTTGCCATAAAAATCAAAGCTTCATCTCCAAGTGTTTCATACATGGGAACGACTGTCAATTGGAACGCGTTGGCAGCCTGCTGAATAACAACCCATTCGATGGAATGTTTCGTATAAACTCCCAAACATCGCAGATTTTTTGCATAATGGTACAACTCGTCTTCAAAATGTTGTAATTCACATAAATTTTTCTTGTGAATTGCTGTCCCAATTTGCAGTGCCATTGATTCAACTTCTTGATAAGTGAGCCATTGATAATGTCCCAAGGATCCATCAAGATTTCGTTTTCGTTGTCCCAAACACTTCGCGCTTGGCTGTTTCTGCACAGCCTCATGAAACAAATCGAAGCATGTTTTGTTTTGTTGTTCTTCTGCGACCCACAAATTCAACAAGGTGAAATATTCGTGGTCTTACTGTAATCAGTGATGGATTGGGTTTCAGTCGTTGATCCAGCGAACAGTGGCAAACGAGAATCTTGTAACGGAATCTTGAAGTTGAAATATTCCAAAATGATTCGATTCCAACGAGTCACTAATTCGAAGAAAGTTCTGAGTAGCGGAGTACGATAATAGGTGGCAACCTTTCTCATGATATTGCCGCACTGAAAGGAGGCAATCAGAAGGAGCTCGAGAGGGTTCTTTGTCTTGACTTGTGCGTGCTCGCAGACTCCATACCATTGTTGCAGAAGCCCAGAACGAAAGGAAGAGGAGGCTGTTAGGAGGGGATGGTTCTCAGATACGACACCTGCTTGGAGCTTGACCTGGGTGAGAATCTCCTGTATGATGCGACGAAACAAAGAAAAAGTAATATGGAGTAGGGCGGACGGACTACAAGTGAGAAAAGAAAAATCGTAGGGAGACGCTAGAAAATCTTGCTTTGGGTAGATTTCGTCCGATGAGAGTTTGTCGACGTGAAGAACCTTAATCAGGAACTGAGCTGTTAGCTTGAAAAGAAAAAGGAGCAGACGATCCGATGCCAACAAGAGGAAATAGAAAATGCTACGCAGTTGATTGAAGACACACAACAAATTAAAACAAATTTGATTACTAAAAGTCATTTGGTCCGCCATGAATAAAATAGAAAAGTGCTTACACAATCATTATCAGGTTCATAAAAAACGCCAGAACAAAAGGAATAAATTGAATTCTTAACTTCAAGGCCGCTCTGCACAACACAACTTTGCACAAATCCAATCAACTTCATGCTCAAAAGGCGCTAAATTCTACCTCATCTGTTCTGCCGTGTCGCTCTGATATCTGAAGACTGCCTGCAGCTCCCACGACGCCTCGTCTGACCTTTTGTCTTGGGAGCTTTTTCGATCGCTTGAGTTGCTGCTAGTGCTTCCTGACTTCATCCACACGTTCTGTTCGTTCGTTGTTCATTCTTGTTCTGAGATCGATGTTGCATGATGGTTGATACGCAAGGACGGAACATTGGTTCACTGAAATGCACGAGAAACTAAAATTTAGGCCTAACTCTTCAATTCATGCCAACATGAAAGCTTCCGCGATCTTGTGCCCCAAATTTGAACATCAACGAGACTGATCAGATCGTGTAGCACCCTGCAACACCCCCATGTTTCATTAAGTTTTACACTCCTGACAGGTTCATTTTTCTGTTTCCAGTCACAACGATGAAGAAGAGCGGGACATTATGGATTTCGATCATTCTGTTCCCGCTATCACTCGCATATCTCGATTCTGGCTCTCTATCATCGACTTTACGTCAAAGTCCGTCCTTCGTTGTGCGCACCGATACAGCAATAGCCCCAGCAGAACCGGAGAACATCAACCGTAACCCAGATCCACTTGTGACGAGCCACGCCGGCCCCGCTTATCCTGCTGACGCCGAATTCCAGGAACACGAGGAGACTACTGACCCTAACGACACCAATTTCACCGCAAATCATGGAATCGCTACCCGCCGCATTCTTCAGTTTGGAGAAAACGGTGTATCTGTTGGATGGAGAATTGGTTTGGCTGTTTTACTCGCTATATTTTCTGCAATATTTAGTGGATTGACTCTCGGTCTGATGGTGTTGGATGTCGTTCAACTTCGGGTCATTATTCAGTCCGCAGAGAAAGCCCCCGATGACCCAATAATGAAGCGGGATGCAAAACGTGCTAGAAGGATTTATCGTCTGCGCAAAGATGGAAATCTCCTTCTTGTCACTCTCCTCGTTTCAAATGTTTCTGTCAACTCGGCGTTCTCTATCGTTGCATCGGATCTCACCAGTGGACTCGTTGGATTCTTACTCTCGACGACGATCATTACTCTTTTCGGTGAAATCATTCCACAGGCGGTTTGTAATCGCTACGGGTTATTGATGGGATATTATCTCTGTCCTTTGGTTTGCCTTGTTGAAATCCTGTTGTACTTTCTCGTTAAGCCAATCGCACTCATCTTGGATTATTTTCTAGGTATGCGGAACTTGCATACTCTCTGGTGCACCGTCGCTTCTCATAATTTTTCCCATTTTATTGTTCTCTTATTTTCTTAGGGCGGATCTAGGTGTGTCTTATAATCGAGAGCAGCTCAAGGCTCTAGTTGGTCATCACGAACAAGAGGTCAAGCTTCTAAACCAAGAGGAAGCAAGAATTCTATTCGGGGGCTTAGACGTTGCAACTAAGACTGTATGTGTGTTTCGTGTCTTCATACGTTAGCTTTTGCTTCCGTAGGTTGGATCTGCAATGACACCATTGGACAAAATCTATGGAATTGATATCACAAAAAATCTTGATTTTGATACCGCAGCTCAAATGATCACTTCGGGATATTCGAGAATTCCGGTGGTGGACAAGTGAGTCGGCACACAATTGTAAAAACACTTTTCGATTTGGTGGATTCAAACTTCGGTTCAAATGAATGAGTTTGAACATCCTTTACTTCTATTCTTAGGTCATCGCTTCAATGTATTGTTGGTTTGCTTTACACGAAGGATATCGCATTGATTGACCCATCTCTTCATTTACCAGTGAGGACCGTGTTGTCGATGTTTGGACGAGCAGTCTATGGGGTGGATGTGGATGCGCCGCTTCTAGCAGTTTTATCCGAGTTCAAGAAAGGCCAGTCACATCTGGCTGTAGTCCGCGAAGTTGTTGATGATGGTGTTCGTGATCCATACTATCGTCATGTAGGAGTTATTACTTTAGAAGATATTATTGAAGAGATCCTTCAGGTGGGAATCCTGAGAGGAAACGTTGTTGATGCTTGTGCTTAGGATGAGATATTAGATGAGTATGAGCAACTCGACAAGCAATCAGCAGCGTCTCCTGAAGGACCAAACGAGAACGTCGAACCTCCTTCTGAACGTCCAGCGAAGAAGCGAAGATGGGCTTTTCTGAAACTTCACTTGCGGAGGAAGCAGCACTTAGAGGCCTCGAGGGAATCTGTACCAATGACAGGATCATCGCTGGGAAAGGAATCAGGAACGCTTCAACTTCTGGAGAAGGGGGGCCCACAAACAATGCAGACTTCTCGTTCTCAGCCCCAATTTCAGAGAAATCTTCCGCCAGAACCGCTTGATTCCCTTGTTTTCACGCAACTCTCCTCCGCCGCGTTTCCGTCACGTGGTGCGATCGACAAAGAAATCAGTGGGCCAACGATGACACCAGCCGATACTGTAGGCCGTTCCGGGGTTTGTTCGCCAGACGACCCGTCCCCTAGAAGATGTTCAGTTCAATATGCGCGAGGGATCATCAGTTGGTGCTTCGGTGAGGCGTCTGGTATCGATCGTCAGTTCTCCTTCTGTCCCGGATATCATCACGACCGGATCTCCTGGATTCTTACCGCGTTCAACATCTACGATGGTGGACAATGCGATGCTGGGCCGTCTTCGCCTTTTTAATAGGTCGGTTGGGCTTGCTATGGACTTCATATGCTGTTTCTTTCAGGCAGCGCAAAGTCGAACCTTTATCAGCGAATGAAGCCGCAGCAGTTGGACTGTTTCTTGCTGGAACGGAAGTGAGGTTTGGATCAGAAGCATGTACCTCCTTCTCTCAGGCTGCTTTTCGTGTGCCTTATTTGAATCAAGCAATTTTACGGCAACTACTTCACAGTTGTCCCGTCAAAGAGCATAATGATCCCGCGTCACCACTGTTTATCAGAGGGCAAGAAACGGACACTTTGGTTCTCATTCTTCAAGTTAGAGCATTTCCTCGTCCCTTTTGTTGGATTGGTGTGTCAGGGACACGCGCGCGTTCTTGCTGGTGAAGATAATGTAGAGGCTCTCATTGGCGCTTGGAGAGTTTTAGGATCGAAGGTGGGATTCATGAGCTTGTACGTTTTCTCATTTTTTATTGCAGGCGTTGGTTCCTCCCAATCTCAGTAGAATTAAGGCTGACATCAAACTTGAAGAACCGCCAAGCTGGGTAGGCTGCAATCACCCCTTCGCTTCGATTCTTTTTTGTGCCAGGAGGTTCTCTCCGAGTTGGATCGACGTCTCAGTCAATGGTCTTCGTCTACAGTTTACACCCCTGATTTCACAGCATATCCTTCAGTAGC
>NW_026578135.1:312500-317500 GCF_029603195.1 Condylostylus longicornis | reverse complement strand
TTCGCACAAAATGAAAGAAAATGTTTTTACATTTTAAAATTGCTCTAACATTTTACTACTATATACTACGCTTTTGCTACGCGGGTGCAAGTAAGAGAGCAAGGGACCGAAATGCGAACTCACCCGGCAGAACCGAGGAGCTTCCGGTGCAGAAAAGGGGTCGTGAACAAGAAAATGGAGAGTGGACCTTAGTGACAAAGAAGGGACCAATACCGAAAACCGGTTTGCTGTACAACACCCCAGGGAAAAGTGAGGTCGCTAGCAGTCAACGGAGTAGAAAGAAAAGTGAAGGTACATTAAGGGAGCCGGATAAGCTTAGGAGACAACAAAGAACACGGGCGGAGGCAGTACTTATTAAGCCTAACACAGGCAAAACATACGCTGAGATTTTAAAGGAAATTGAGGAGCGGGTCAACCCAGAAAGAACGGAAACGGTGATAAAGGGCATCCAAAGAACGCAAAAGGGAGACTTACTTTTGGAAATGGGAAATGAAAACAAAGATGAATTTACCCGGGAACTTCAAGAAATACTAGGAGAGACGGCAAATGTAAAAGGACTTAAGGCAAAAGGAACGGTACAAATACGAGATCTGGACTGCTTGACAACAGAGGATGAGGTTAAAGCTGCACTTAGGAGGAGCATGGATTGCATTGCAGGATGCAAGCTTTTCCTCACTAGGCCGAATGGGAGGGAGCAAAGGATGGCAATCATAGAACTCGACGAGAAGGAGGCTGTAAAGCTATGTACAATCGCAAAAATTGGAATTGGATGGATCAATTGCAGAATAAGACAAGGAGCAGAGGTTGTGTGATGCTACAGGTGCTTAGATTTTGGACATATTAAGAGGTATTGTAGGGCACCGGATAGAGGAGATTTGTGCTATAAATGCAGACGGGCGGGCAAAAAATTGTGTGCAGGAGCCGAAATGCATCCTATGCGAGGAGGCAAAGAAAAAAAAAAACGGATCATGCATCCGGATCGGGAAGTTGTAGCGCTTTTCGGAGAGCACTCGAGCAGATTAAAGGGAGGAAAAGATGATCAGGGATTTTGCAAGGAAACTTACACAGGAGTAGAACAGCTGATGAGCCACTGACACAGCTGATTAGAGAAAAACGAATTGATGTACTAATAATTAGCGAGCAATACCAGAACAAAGGCGAGAGGGGCTGGTTCCCAGACAAAACTAATACGGTGGCTATTTGGGTAGTAAACACAGGGAGAATGCTAGTAGAGGATCATGGAGCGGGAAATGGATTTGTCTGGATTAGGAGCGGTGGGATGAAAATAATGAGTTGCTATTTAACACCTAATCAAAGCGCACAAGATTACCGGGAAAATATGAAGGACATAGAAGATGCAGTAGCGAACACGAATGAAGAAGTAATACTGGCCGGCGATTTTAAAGCAAAGTCGGTTGTTTGGGGGATGCCGCACCCGGATAGGAGAGGCAGGCTGATTTTGAATATGGCACCCCGACAGAACTTGACCGTGATGAACACGGGGAAGACATCAACTTTTCGTCGACCGGGCAACGCCGAGACCATACCTGATATAACGTTGGCGACAGACAAGCAAACTAATAGGGTTGGGGGCTGGATAGTACTGGAGGACTACACAGCTAGTGACCACCAATATATTTTTTACAAATTACGCATGAGAGCGAAGGTACAACTTGGAGATGCAGGTCGGGTCCCTAAATGGAATTTAAGTAAATTGGACAACAACAAAATGATTGAGATACTACAGAACGACTTTAATCAAGGAGTACATATCTTGGATAATTTAAGCGAGCGAGACAAAGCAGAAGTGGTGACTGCAGCGACTGTGAAGACTGTCCTAAAAAAGCTTAAGACCGCAGTAGTCGGGGGCCAACTCGAGCCAGAAACTATGGAAGATATAGTCAATACTTTGTTCCCCACGCATCCGAGGAGAGAAGAAACACAACGGCAACTCCAGTGTGAAGAAATACCATTATTCACAATAGACGAATTGGAATCAGCAGCGAAAACAATAAAAAACAAGAAGGCTCCGGGACCGGACGGAATTCTAGGAGAAGTAATCAAAATAGCAGTTGGTGCATGTCCACAAATGATGTTTAACATGTACAATACCTGTCTGGAGTATGGAATTTTCAGCAGCAAATGGAAAAGGGCGCGGTTGGTGCTCGTCGACAAAGGGAAGGGTGGACAGTTTTCACCATCGTCTTATAGACCATTGTGCATGTTAGAAACGGCGGGAAAATTATTGGAGAAATTAATTAAGGTTAGACTGCAAACAGCAATAGAAGCATCGGGAGGGCTGGCAGAAACGCAATTTGGATTCAGGCAAGGAAAATCAACAGTTGATGCTATTAGAATTGTTACGGAGGAGGTAAAAGCAGTTGAGTCTTCGAACCATCATTCGAAAGCAATGGTATTGCTCGTGACGTTGGACGTTAAAAATGCATTCAATTCCGCTAGGTGGGCGGATATGATAGAGGAACTGAAAGAACATTTTTGCATTCCAGCGTATCTCCTAAGGATAATAGAGGATTATTTGAACAATAGATGGTTGGAGTACAACACAAAGGATGGCAACAGAACAAAGCAAATAACAGCGGGTGCAGCGCAAGGATCGATTTTGGGAGCTGACTTATGAAATGTTTTGTACGACAGCATATTTCAAGTGGAGATGCCAAGAAACACTGTTCTTATAGGATATGCAGATGACATAGCAGCAGTTATTACGACGAGAAACATGAAGCAAGCACAAATTAAACTTAACCAGGTCATGCGGAGGGTCAACACGTGGATGGAAGACCACGGTTTGGAGCTAGCAAAGGCCAAGACAGAAATAGTTGTTCTGACGAAGAAAAGAATTCCTACAATTGTAAAGGTGCGAATAGATGCAGAGGAAATTCAAACAAAGGCAGCAGCAAAATATCTTGGAGTTACGCTGGACAATAAACTTAGTTATTGGAAGCACATCAATCAGGTAGCAGACAAAGCCAAAATCCTTACCAACAATCTAAGTAGACTTATGGCGAACATCGGAGGGCCAAAACCAGAGAAGAGGAAAATTATTTTGGGTTCAACACAGTCAATATTATTGTATGGGGCGGAGATATGGGCAGACGCTTTAAAGAAGAAATATTGCTGAAAACGACTTGCAGCAGTACAGCGAAGGGCGGCTCTTCGGGTTGCATGTTCCTATGGAACGGTTTCAGAAGAAGCAGTGATGGTGATATCGTACGTGATACCAATTGACCTGTTGGCTCAAGAAAAGAAGACGATATATACGAGAGACCCAGATACGGACAGAGGAAATTTCGCAGAACGAGTAAGAATAGATACGATAGAGGAGTGGCAAAAGCGTTGGGAAAGACGTTGGAACGGCAGATGGACGGCCAGATTGATAACTAATTTGAAAAAGTGGAGCAACCGAAAACACGGCGAGGTAAATTACTACATAACGCAGATGCTATCGGGACACGGATATTTTCGGGCTTACCTGCATAGAATGGGAAAAGTGAACAATCCAGGATGTCGGCATTGTGAAGATATTGAGGACACGGTACAGCACACATTCTTTGAATGTGGTATGGCGGAAGCGGAACGAAACACCGTAACACCGGCCGTGGAATGGATGACACCTGACAACATCGTTGAAATGATGCTAGAATCAGACGACACATGGAACATCATAGGCGCTTACATCGAGGCAGTATTGTGAAAAAAGAAGCGACTAAAATACCTAGAAGACGAAGAAGAAAATGAATAATTTGATATAAAAAGAGAAAAAGAAAACGGGAAAAGATAATAAAAGAACAGCACGGTCCGACCTGAAGTAATGCGAAAAGCGGTTCCGGGTCGGATTCACCGTGGGAGGTAAGTGGTTTTGGTGGCTAGCCTTATGCCAAGATGGCCGAAAGAATTCCCACAGTATTAGGGTGTGTCGATCTCACTCTAATCTCCATAAAGGATTTCCACCTACATGTCCACGTGGACAAAAAAAAAAAAATTATTATTATTATTATTATTATTATTATTATTATTTTTATTATTATTATTATTATTATTATTATTATTATTATTATTACTACTATTATTATTATTATTATTATTATTGTTATTATTATAAGTATTATTATTGTTATTATTTATAATAATATTATTATTATTATTATTATTATTATTATTATTATTATTATTATTATTATTAGTATTATTATTATCTTTATTATTATTATTATTTTTATTATTATTATTATTATTATTATTATTATTATTATTATTATATTATTATTATTATTATTATTATTACTATTATTATTATTATTATTATTATTATTATTATTATTACTATTATTAGTATTATTATTATTATTATTATTATTATTATTATTATTATTATTATTATTATTATTATTATTATTATTAGTATTATTATTATCTTTTTATTGTTATTATTATTATTATTATTATTATTATTATTAGTATTATTATTATTATTATTATTATTATTATTATTATTATTATTTTTATTGTCATTATTATTATTAATATTATTACTATTATTACTATTGTTAGTATTATCAATATTATTATTATTATTTATTATTATTATTATTATTATTATTATTATTATTATTATTATTATTATTATTACTATTATTATTATTGTTTTTTTTTTATTTTTATTGTTAATAATATAATTATTATTCTTATTATTATTATTATTATTATTATTATTATTATTATTATTATTATTTTTATTATTATTGATATGTTTATTATTATTATTATTATTATTATTATTAATATTATTATTATTATTATTATTATTGTTATTATTATTATTATTATTATTATTATTATTATTATTATTATTATTATTATTATTATTATTGTTATTATTATTATTATTATTATTATTATTATTATTATTATTATTATTATTATTATTATTATTATTATTATTATTATTGTTATTATTATAATTGTTATTATTATTATTTTTC